>NW_026781895.1:185000-229186 GCF_031769215.1 Ylistrum balloti
TTCCCCATGAACAATCTTTAAAAGTTTAGCACAAACATCATCAGTACCAGTAGCTTTGTGTTCGTCTAAATTATTCAAAACCTTGACGACGAAATCAACAGACACTTTTAGTATGACAAATTGGGTACTATTACTTAGTTTACTAGTTACATATTCTTTCAACTTCTCAAAAGAGGTTGTAACATTTTCAAGATTAGAAGTTAATTTACCAGCAACCTCTGTAAAATAACTATTAAAGTGATTAGCCATTTCACTTTTTTTTTCAAATACATGTTTCTCATTTATCTCTAACATGTTTGGAGATGGTAAGACTTACTTCCTGTATCATCTTGGGATTATCAAGATATATGTCTGTACAAGTTTTATAACTACAGGAAGTTTGTTTAACATGAACAGTCGTTACAACCGACACTTTAAGGAAGATTTGATTTTAATATTTTGATATATGTTTCACTGTTTTAACATTTTTCCCCCATGTTGTATATTTCAGAAGCAAAATATGGCATTTGTAAAAGTATTGGGAGAAAGTTCTACACACATGAAAAGATTTCGTCGTTTATCCGAGACTATGGGTACAACACTGGTCCAGTATAAACATAGGCGTTCAAAGTCAGATGGATTGATATCTTACCGCTCTACCCCTACACACCGACGGTCGGACAGACATATGATAACTGCCGAAAGTGTAAGGATGGCTAAGAAACCTGCGTCACACAGACATCGGTGTAAATCTTTCAGCAAAAGGACGAAGCCAGAAGAGAGAGAGAGTCTTAATTCTGAGTCAAGCGTTTTTAAACATTGTCTGGTTTACCGACAAAAAGTCTGGAACTTGTGGTACAAACATTCACTGCTTTCGATGAATTATAGAAACACCATAACAAGTATAGTTGTGTCAATCATCATAGCATGTTCTTTATACGACATGAGACTTGTTCATCTTCTCTCGCATTTTTCGATAATTATTGTGCTTCTGATGGATGTTCGTAATTTCAATTTTACACTTAAGTTCAATAAAGTAGTGGCATATGAAGGAACTAAAAATACATATAGTATTGAAAATGTTAAATACAAACCACATTCGTTCTGGAACTTGAAAGACAATTTATCTTGGTTGAGACAATTTGAGCCTCATAAAGTGTGTCTGGACGTTTTTCCGTCAAGCCTAAATTTTTATTTTCAAAATTCTGAAAATGGGGACGCATCTGAATCGATGAACATCGAATGGTTGAGGTTGCGGTCATTTTCAGCTGATCGAAACATTAGTGTTCGACCAATCAGATTGGCGAGAGCTGGATTTTACTATACGGGTACTTCGGATGAGGTCAGATGTTTTTCGTGTGGAATACAGCGATCTAACTGGATGGCGGGAGAAGATCCCGCAGAAATTCACAAACGAATTTCTCCTCTCTGTAGACATGTGAACGGTACGGACAATAGAAACATTGCTATATCACGAGAAAGTGACCACACCAATTCTTCTCGTGCTACAGTGACCGCTTCACCTCGAGAGAGTGACCACGCCAGTTCTTCTCGTGCTACAGTGACCGCTTCATCTCGAGAGGGTGACCACACCAATTCTTCTTGTGCTACAGTGACCGCTTCACCTCGAGAGAGTGACCACGCCAGTTCTTCTCGTGCTACAGTGACCGCTTCATCTAGAGAAAGTGACCACGCCAGTTCTTCTCGTGCTACAGTGACCGCTTCATCTCGAGAGAGTGACCACGCCTGTTCTCGTGCTATGATGGCATCATTTGAAAATCAAGGTATGTTTGTAGGTAGTCACGAGAAAAAGAAGCCATCTACAATCAACGTCAATAGGAAATATGTGGTTAATAGTCAACTTGCTGGGAGAGCAGGTAGGGATATGGAAACACAACAAGAGAATCCTTCTATCGAACAGCGCACAGGCAAAACGAAACCTCATTCTCATGGGCAGAGAAGCGATCATAGAAATGTCATTCAAAATGTGCTGTCCTTAGAGCAAGAGCAAACTCGCATATCTAATGGACACGAGGATGCTAACACATCGATCACTCCACAAGTGAGCGCAAACAGGTCTTCGGCTACGGAGCAACCACATCGCTCTTCCGCTAATAATAGACACAGACATAACATATCTTCTTCCGGATCCGGTGCTGTCAGTGATTCAGTGGTACAGAAGTTGGCACCACTCGGTGTCGTCTTTGATAAGCCCAAGTACCCGGCATACGCAGTGCTGACTGTAAGGATGAGCTCCTACAGTGGTTGGCCATGTTCACAGACACAGAGCCTGATGGCTGAGGCTGGATTCGTATACGCTGGATATGCAGATTATACAAGGTGCTTTTTCTGTGGAGGAGGACTGAGAAACTGGATTGATGGGGACGATCCTTGGGTTGAGCATGCGCGCTGGTTTCCAAGGTGCGCATATTTACGACAGAGCAAAGGACTTGACTTCATACGTTTAGTTCATGAAAACCTAGACGATGAGAATCAGGTATAACATCACTGTTAACAAATCATACTTATAACCGTATTCAACGGTGTCGGCTTGGTATCGTTTAAAACAAGGAATCACATATTTAGAGGAGTAGCCTATTCCAAATGGTTGAAGTTGCTCCTTCCATTCTGATTAATTATGTTCAACAGAGTTTGGGGTGAAACGAGTGGCGTTTTGGTCAGGATGATTTCCAAGTAATCGCTAGCTTTCAGAGCTTAAATGAAGTTGGTTTGCAAACAACATATAATATAATTAGGTACGATGCTGTCCTACATTAAATGATGTCAAGAAAAAGCTTCAAGTCTATGATGAAGTAATTTAGTCCAAACCCCGAGCAAAAAAGAGGCCTATTTTTAATCCATATTTTATTTCCAATTATTCCAATCATACTACCGAACTATATATAGCATCCAATATTCCCAAACTTGAATGGAATAGATTATATCACCTATGTCGTTTTGTCACAGGCTCATGGGAGCATCAGTGATAACGTTCAAGGAAAGAAGTGCGAAAACCCGACAGAAAACCTCCCATCTGACAAGGAAGTCGCCGAATTACCAGCATTCCAGAGTGTTGTACAGCAAGGCTATTCTGCAGACCAAGCCACACAAGTTATCAGAAAACTGTGGACCAAAGGTAGGTTCAGACCTAGGTAAAAAGGTTATCAGGCAGCTATAGACCAAAGATAGGTACAGACCTAGGTAAAAAGGTTATCAGGCAGCTATAGACCAAAGGTAGGTTCAGACCTAGGTAAAAAGGTTATCAGGCAGCTATAGACCAAAGATAGGTACAGACCTAGGTAAAAAGGTTATCAGGCAGCTATAGACCAAAGGTAGGTTCAGACCTAGGTAAAAAGGTTATCAGGCAGCTATAGACCAAAGATAGGTACAGACCTAGGTAAAAAGGTTATCAGGCAGCTATAGACCAAAGGTAGGTTCAGACCTAGGTAAAAAGGTTATCAGGCAGCTATAGACCAAAGATAGGTACAGACCTAGGTAAAAAGGTTATCAGGCAGCTATAGACCAAAGGTAGGTTCAGACCTAGGTAAAAAGGTTATCAGGCAGCTATAGACCAAAGATAGGTACAGACCTAGGTAAAAAGGTTATCAGGCAGCTATAGACCAAAGGTAGGTTCAGACCTAGGTAAAAAGGTTATCAGGCAGCTATAGACCAAAGGTAGGTTCAGACCTAGGTAAAAAGGTTATCAGGCAGCTATAGACCAAAGATAGGTACAGACCTAGGTAAAAAGGTTATCAGGCAGCTATAGACCAAAGGTAGGTTCAGACCTAGGTAAACAGGTTGTCAGATGGTTATAGACCAAAGGTAGGTTCAGACCTAGGTAAAAAGGTTATCAGGCAGCTATAGACCAAAGGTAGGTTCAGACCTAGGTAAAAAGGTTATCAGGCAGCTATAGACCAAAGATAGGTACAGACCTAGGTAAAAAGGTTATCAGGCAGCTATAGACCAAAGGTAGTTTCAGACCTAGGTAAACAGGTTGTCAGATGGTTATAGACCAAAGGTAGGTTCAGACCTAGGTAAAAAGGTTATCAGGCAGCTATAGACCAAAGATAGGTACAGACCTAGGTAAAAAGGTTATCAGGCAGCTATAGACCAAAGGTAGGTTCAGACCTAGGTAAAAAGGTTATCAGGCAGCTATAGACCAAAGGTAGGTTCAGACCTAGGTAAAAAGGTTATCAGGCAGCTATAGACCAAAGATAGGTACAGACCTAGGTAAAAAGGTTATCAGGCAGCTATAGACCAAAGGTAGGTTCAGACCTAGGTAAACAGGTTGTCAGATGGTTATAGACCAAAGGTAGGTTCAGACCTAGGTAAAAAGGTTATCAGGCAGCTATAGACCAAAGATAGGTACAGACATAGGTAAAAAGGTTGTCAGGCAGTTATAGACCAAAGATAGGTACAGACATAGGTAAAAAGGTTGTCAGGCAGTTATAAACCAAAGATAGGTACAGACCTAGGTAAACAGGTTGTCAGATGGTTATAGACCAAAGGTAGGTTCAGACCCAAGTAGATGAGTCATCAGAAAGCTGTGGACCAAATGTAGGCTCCGACCTAGGTAAACAGGTTGTCGGACAGTTATAGACACCAAAGGTAGGTTCAGACCTAGGTAAACAGTTTGTCAGATGTTTATAGACCAAAGGTAGGTTCAGACCTAGGTAAACAGGTTGTCAGATGGTTATAGACCAAAGGTAAGTTCAGACCTAGGTAAACAGGTTGTCTCAGGCAGATGTTTATAGACCAAAGGTAGGTTCAGACCTAGGTAAACAGGTTGTCAGATGGTTATAGACCAAAGGTAAGTTCAGACCTAGGTAAACAGGTTATCAGGCAGTTATAGACCAAAGATAGGTACAGACCTAGGTAAACAGGTTGTCAGGCAGTTATAGACCAAAGGTAGGTTCAGACCTAGGTAAACAGGTTGTCAGGCAGTTATAGAGCAAAGATAGGTACAGACCTAGGTAAACAGGTTGTCAGGCAGTTATAGACCAAAGATAGGTACAGACCTAGGTAAACAGGTTGTCAGACGGTGATAGACCAAAGGTAGGTTCAGACCTAGGTAAACAGGTTGTCAGATGGTTATAGACCAAAGGTAGGTTCAGACCTAGGTAAACAGGTTGTCAGATGGTTATAGACCAAAGGTAGGTTCAGACCTAGGTAAACAGGTTTGTGGTTATAGACCAAAGGTTATAGACCTAGGTAAACAGGTTATCAGGCAGTTATAGGTTCAGACCTAGGTAAACAGGTTGTCAGACAGTTATAGACCAAAGGTAGGTTCAGACCTAGGTAAACAGGTTGTCAGGCAGTTATAGACCAAAGATAGGTACAGACCTAGGTAAACAGGTTGTCAGGCAGTTATAGACCAAAGGTAGGTACAGACCTAGGTAAACAGATTATCAGACGGTTATAGACAAAAGGTAGGTTCAGACCTTGGTAAATAGGTTGTTGGTAAATAGGTTGTCAGATGTTTATAGACCAAAGGTAGGTTCAGGTAAACAGGTTGTCAGATGGTTATAGACCAAAGGTAGGTTCAGATGAGTCAGGTTGTCAGGAAAGCTTTGGACCAAATGTAGGCTCAGACCTAGGTAAACAGGTTGTCGGACAGTTATAGACACCAAAGGTAGGTTCAGACCTAGGTAAACAGGTTGTTAGATGGTTATAGACCAAAGGTAGGGTCAGACCTAGGTAAACAGGTTGTCAGATGGTTATAGACCAAAGGTAAGTTCAGACTTAGGTAAACAGGTTGTCCGGCAGTTATAGACCAAAGATAGGTACAGACCTAGGTAAACAGGTTGTCAGGCAGTTATAGACCAAACATAGGTACAGACCTAGGTAAAAAGGTTGTCAGGCAGTTATAGACCAAAGATAGGTTCAGACCTAGGTAAACAGGTTGTCAGGCAGTTATAGACCAAAGGTAGGTTCAGACCTAGGTAAACAGGTTGTCAGATGGTTATAGACCAAAGGTAGGTTCAGACCTAGGTAAACAGGTTGTCAGATGGTTATAGACCAAAGGTAGGTTCAGACCTAGGTGAACAGGTTGTCAGGCAGTTATAGACCAAAGATAGGTACAGACCTAGGTAAAAAGGTTGTCAGGCAGTTATAGACCAAAGGTAGGTTCAGACCTAGGTAAACAGGTTGTCAGGCAGTTATAGACCAAAGATAGGTACAGACCTAGGTAAACAGATTGTCAGACGGTTATAGACAAAAGGTAGGTTCAGACCTTGGTAAATAGGTTGTCAGATGGTTATAGAACAAAGGTAGGTTCAGACCCAACTAGATGAGTCATCAGAAAGCTTTGGACCAAATGTAGGCTCAGACCTAGGTAAACAGGTTGTCGGACAGTTATAGACACCAAAGGTAAGTTCAGACTTAGGTAAACAGGTTGTCAGACAGTTATAGACCAAAGGTAGGCTCAGACCTAGGTAAACAGGTTGTCAGGCATTATAGACCAAAGAAAGGTACAGACCTAGGTAAACAGGTTGTCAGGCAGTTATAGACCAAACATAGGTACAGACCTAGGTAAAAAGGTTGTCAGGTAGTTATAGACCAAAGATAGGTTCAGACTTAGGTAAACAGGTTGTCAGGCAGTTATAGACCAAAGATAGGTACAGACCTAGATAAACAGGTTGTCAGGCAGTTATAGACCAAAGGTAGGTATAGTCCTAGGTAAACAGGTTGTCAGGCAGTTATAGACCAAAGATAGGTACAGACCTAGGTAAACAGGTTGCCAGATGGTTATAGACCAAAGGTAGGTTCAGACCCAACTAGATGAGTCATCAGCAAGCTGTGGACCAAATGTAGGCTCAGACCTAGGTAAACAGGTTGTCGGACAGTTATAGACCAAAGGTAGGTTCAGAACTAGGTAAACAGGTTGTCAGATGGTTATAGACCAAAGGTAGGTTCAGACCTAGGTAAACAGGTTGTCAGATGGTTATAGCCCAACGGTAGGTTCAGACCTAGGTAAACAGGTTGTCAGACAGTTATAGACAAAAGATAGGTACAGACCTAGGTAAACAGGTTAGCAGGCAGTTATAGACCAAAGGTAGGTTCAGACCTAGGTAAACAGGTTGTCAGGCAGTTATAGACCAAAGATATGTACAGAACTATGTAAACAGGTTGTCAGGCAGTTATAGACCAAAGGTAGGTTGAGACCTAGGTAAACAGGTTGTCAGACAGTTATAGACCAAATGTAGGTTCAGACCTAGGTAAACAGGTTGTCAGGGAGTTATAGACCAAAGATAGATACAGAACTAGGTAAACAGGTTGTCAGATGGTTATAGACCAAGGGTAGGTTCAGACCCAGCTAGATGAGTCATCAGAAAGCTGTGGACCAAATGTAGGCTCAGACCTAGGTAAACAGGTTGTCGGACAGTTATAGACCAAAGGTAGGTTCAGAACTAGGTAAACAGGTTGTCAGATGGTTATAGACCAAAGGTAGGTTCAGACCTAGGTAAACAGGTTGTCAGATGGTTATAGCCCAACGGTAGGTTCAGACCTAGGTAAACAGGTTGTCAGACAGTTATAGACAAAAGATAGGTACAGACCTAGGTAAACAGGTTAGCAGGCAGTTATAGACCAAAGGTAGGTTCAGACCTAGGTAAACAGGTTGTCAGGCAGTTATAGACCAAAGATATGTACAGAACTATGTAAACAGGTTGTCAGGCAGTTATAGACCAAAGGTAGGTTGAGACCTAGGTAAACAGGTTGTCAGACAGTTATAGACCAAATGTAGGTTCAGACCTAGGTAAACAGGTTGTCAGGGAGTTATAGACCAAAGATAGATACAGAACTAGGTAAACAGGTTGTCAGATGGTTATAGACCAAGGGTAGGTTCAGACCCAGCTAGATGAGTCATCAGAAAGCTGTGGACCAAATGTAGGTTCAGACCTAGGTAAACAGGTTGCCAGATGGTTATAGACCAAAGGTAGGTTCAGACCTAGGTAAACAGGTTGTCAGACGGTTATAGACCAAAGGTAGGTTCAGGCCTAGGTAAACAGGTTGTCAGACACTTATAGACCAAAGGTAGGTTCAGTCCTAGGTATATATGTTTCAGACAGTTATTGACCCAATGAAAGCAAAGTTACGATCAAGACATGATTTTATTATGAAATGTCAATAACTTAATGTATAACTGTGAGCAAAGTTAAGTTCCGGACACAAAAGGAAGGACGGACGAAAATAGAATACAGACGGACAACTATATGCTCCCACGAAAATTATCGGAGGGGGGCGGGGAGGTCATGAAAATAATAATACACGGAAATGTTAGAAATATTGTAATGTTATAAGGTGTTAGACGTATGAAAACTGTAACCACAATGAGGAGGAAATAGAGTTAGTGGGCACATGATATGCATAACTGGCGAAGGATGAATATGATATGCATGACTGGCGAAGGATGAATATGATATGCATGACTGGTGAAGGATGAATATGATATACATGACTGGTGAAGGATGAATATGATATGTGGGCAGCAATATGAGATTAGGTTATATTTACTGGCTCTCCGAAACTCTTCCGTCTGTTAATCTTATTTCCTTGACAAGATTGCCTTGTGACACATGTAACCTATTACTATACTTCCGTACCATAAAGGGAGATCACTTCTTTGTAAATTCTTGGAACAGAGCAGTACTAACTCTTTACTTACTTCAAACAGTTGTATCATGTTCACATGACAACACAAATCAAGAACGCATTACCCTAGTATACCATATACTTCACAAAAAACACAGGTTTTTATCACAAACTGCTATTAAATCATGGAAAAAGAAACACGTGTTCAATTCCCACGAACTTTTACCTCCTTGTGATGTTACTAAGGTTATGTAACTTGTGTGTTAGACAGGTAAAATATCGATAAATTCAAAGTCATTTTACTTCATCCTATGTTCACGAAAACATTTACATATTAAAACGTCCGCTATGTACATTATAAGTTTTATACTAATTTACAAATGCTGCGCACTATAACTTTCGCAGTCTCTCCGCGACCTTAAGTAGCCGCGAGCGCACCGACTTCAGTGTAAGAAATTTGTTTATTTGGTCAGGTGAAAGATTTACAACAATTTTGTGGAACTTACAGGTGATAGACTAGTTGACACTAAATTATCATACAGTACACGGTATATATGTTATATAAAAAATGTTGGATGACCTTATTCTATCGTCGAACATCTTTAATAGGTATTACGGACGTCCACAGCACGGACATACTGACAGAAATATTAAGGATCAATGACGATGATGGAGATGAAGACGATCCAGAGATGAAAAACACAGATTATGGAGGCATACGGAACACAAGTAATGATGACGTAGAAGGTAAGGCACAGGTCGTGACCTGTTCGGTACAGTGATAGCATATAGAGGCTTAGATGTACACCGGAAAGTCCATTGAGACTATACGTCGGTTTAACGGGAATAAATTGTAGACATTAATGTATCAATTTGACCCTGTGAAACACCGAAATTAAACATTCAATATTATAAGTGGTTTTTTTTAACAATGTTTTATTAAGATATTTCACAATACGTAACAGATTTAGCATTAACAGGATTGTGTGGAAATAGTTTCCATAAAAAAGAATTTCATAAACAAGGCAATAAAAACAAGTCTGGCATTTTACCTGCGATAATTATTTGTCAACAATTTTCACATATCCGACATTCGTCAAGATGTTTGACTAAACGTGAACAAAGATGTATCTATCGGCCATTTTGGTGGCCGCAATTCCAAGTCGTTATCGACTAAGAACGCGGCACAGATTCAAAGAATCCTAACGAAGCAAGTTCTGTCCTTCTGAGCTGATAAATGAAGAGATGTAAAAACTTTCACAATCTAGTTATACTGATGGAATCCTCACAGGTCAGGTAGATGTCGTCTGGCCAGTCTCACAACGCTCGTTTTAACCATGTGTCTTTATACACGCAACGCTCAGGCCTAACAATTCACCCTGGGTATCTTAGGATAACATTGAAAGGGAAACCGTGCTACAGATACAAAACTCTATAATGACAATGTCAGATACAGAGAAAAGCACGTTCAGTCAGTTCTTCATGTTTCCCAGTATGTTGGTGTCATAGGTTTCTTTTTATTGTGTTTTACAGAGCATGAAATTCGACGGTTGGAAGAGGAGAATCGCCGCCTGCAGAAAGAGAAGTTGTGTAGGATATGCGAGGAGGAGGACGCCTCCATTGCTTTTCTCCCGTGCGCCCATCTTGTGTGTTGTCACGTGTGTGCCCAAGCTGTGAGACGCTGTCCTGTGTGTAACGTCATCACACAAGGCACAATCAAAACCTGGTTCACGTGATCATATTTTTGACCGAATTACATGTGCATATTGCCAACAAATCTGTCAATATCGGAGTCATTTGCGTCTCGCTAGCGGACAATGTCTTCAGATACATGACCTTGGAAATTCCAGATTTGCGTGTCCTTTGCTGACTTTTATAAAGATATGGTTTTAGTCAAATTGCTTTCGAATACGGAAGTATAAACAAAATACCCCGGGAGCAACACTACCCTTATGGCACTTGTGCAACATAATGCAGTATTCAATATAAGTTAGATCCACCACCTGTTCTTTCACGTGACCGCTAGGGAAAGCAGATGTTATAGAAGTAAGATCCTGTTACATTCACAACACATGGACAAGGAAGGTCTGTCTACTTGAACTATCAATGTTGATTTGAATGACGTTAAATGTTAAGGTGGCATTCTAATGACAATTTACCATGACAAACATTCGTGATATAACACGTTAGCTAGACAACGAAGACAAGATAATCAAAACCATGTATAAATTGTACCACATTTATGTAATAAATATAGTATGAACACCAAGGAAGCCCCCGTTTTACATATCTAACAGCTCACAAATTGCATGCAGTAAAGACTGATATTAGTGTATTAACTGTGTGGCGTCAGAAGGGATATGAAGGCCAAACGAGGTACCAATATTATTACTGTATACATGTACTGGGCGATGGTAATCAGAAGAACGACTTGTTTCACAAATACTAGTCAACATTCTCATATAATTAGTGACAATAAAAGTTCTTACAAATCATGAGTGTTTCAACGTGAAAACTAGATCCACTTTTTATTTCTCGGAATTGATTTACCTATTAAGTTGGCGAAAGCAATTTCTCAAAGATCTCTATATTTTGTTCCGTCTGAAAATTAATTCGCCATTTTATAATTACAACACCGACACTTTCAGCTAATTCCATTCATTCACTTAGATATACGGATTAAGATATAAGTTTACTATAAATACACTATACACGTTTTCTACCTAATTAAGAAACTACAAGCAGGGTTATTTTATGCTCCCAAAGGAAGAACTTGTAGTCGCCATTGTGTCTGTCCGTATCATATCACTAAAACCATTAGAGGTATCAACATGAAACAGATCTCGATAAGGAGAAGTGCAGTGTACAAAAAACATAACCCTCATTTGCTTAAATTAGGAGTAATTGTCCTTTGTTATATTTTGTCAAAATTAGCCCTTTTGGAACTAGTGTTTATTCGGGGAGCATCAATGGGTTATCTTGTCTGTTAATCTGATCACCTGATTAAGAAGCACCCTGAACTGATAAAGATCTTTAACAACTTTTGTTGAATCGTCCTCCTGGAAGTTTCTAGTAACTCTGCATAACATATTCAATAGTGTATCAAAAGATATATTTTTTATACAAAAAAGAAATTTTGTTTATCAAACATGTAATGATGATGAGGACACAAAAGTTCGCTAGATTTTCTTTTTATCAAATCATTGAACATTACATAACGAAAACACACACACACACAAACCAAACAAACAAAACATGATCAAATTGAAATTTTTTTCACCTGAAGGAATCATGGAAAATGATAGGGATCACAGTTCACATAATTGGTAATGTGTGACCACTATTGGAACCAATACAGGCACCAGGTTACTGAAGAATGCCATGTGTTGGTCAGTAATTTGAGGAGCATCAATGAAAGGCAAGCTATGCAACTGAGTGACAAAGGGCCTGTATCGTACACCACTAAAATTTCCAGCTATATTTACTGTCCTACTTATCTTTCATCCCACAAAAGCAATGCGTAAAATCTTTCTCCAGTTCAACATAGGGGAATGTCGGTCAGAATTAACGGTATATCAGATGTCACAATAAAATCTTTGTATGTACATATCATTACAGCAATAATAGGGTTGTTGTGTGATAAGATTGAAATAAATATAAGGCTTACAGCAGACCTATTTATAACGGCTTTAAGAAGTTCAGATTGTAAGTAATCATTCTTTTTAACTATGTTTTCCATCAAGATATATATAAAGCTGGACCTGTAGTGCTCCGTTTGTTCCTGTTTGTGACAGGTTTATCAAGGTCACTGCCTCTATTTATTGACTTGACGCAATACATCAACAGTTCTATTTTTTAATAATTTTTTTTATCAAACTTCACACAAAGTTTAAACATGAAAATGCCTGGAATGAAATATCAAAACACATTTTTATGGTCAGTATAACATCTGTGTTGTTTTATTATGTGATTACCACATTTTGTTCATTGTTTGAAAATAAAACACAAAAAACTTTGTCATAGCCTTTACATTTACTTTGATGACAATACAGTACAATTCACTTCAGCAAAATTCAGTATGAATGAGTATTTTCATACGTTCCAATACACTCCAAACCAAAAAAATTCATACATTCAATATACCATCCACATACAATAATCCATACATTCTATATCAAACATACAATCCACATACATAAATTCATACATTCAATATACCATCCACATACATAAATTCATACATTCAATATACCATCCACATACAATAATCCATACATTCAATATACCATCCACATACAATAATCCATACATTCTATATCAAACATACCATCCACTACAATAATCCATACATTCAATATACCATCCACATACAATAATCCATACATTCTATATCAAACATACCATTCACATACATAAATTCATACATATCGTAAATATTCATCACAAACACATATTATTTATGAACAAAATTATTTATACCAACAAATCATGAATATTTATCAAAATTTAACTTTGTATTTGATAGAATTTACAAATATTTTCTAAAAGCAGCACTTCATTTTTTATATTAAATGATAAGTGACATAGACCATGAATGCTTGTCCATATATCCATGCACTGTGAGTTGGTTGGATGCACTATGTAGATGACCAGTGTTATCACTTCGTTGCTGTCGCATATTTGATTTCATCAAAAGCTTTTCTTGCTTTCCTAAGCTCTTCACTCATCATAAGTAATTCTTTCACACGAGAATATTTCTTTGGGTCCTTTCTTATAAGAAAAATAATATCTTCTACTGAAATTCTTCCAGGTCTCCCAACTTCCATGGCTTTTTTAGTCTAAAAGGAAGCAGTGAAAACTAAGAAACATGAAAAAGGACAAGAGCTTTTAATTTATCTAGTCTTTAAGGCTTTAAAAACAAACTAATCAATGAAATGGTACAAATCAGACATGTTAAAAAGTAAACAATATCTTCTTAACATTTTCTTTGTTATGAAGTTTCCAACATCACCCATTGAAATAAGACAGAATTTTATCCTTTTACTCATAAGAACTTCAGTAATTTAATGAGCATAAAATATGTGAGATTCAGATTTTCAGTAATACACATTTGACAATTTTTTGGTGAATAAGCCATAAATATATTTAATTCTCTGCAAATATCCAAAAGTGGCATCCAATGTTAAAATTCAATACATCATAGGAAGCTTTCTCAGGTGGGTTTTGTCCCATTCTACCTCAGGTATATTAATCTTTATGGGTATGGTAATTTATTACAAATCCTAAAACAAGTCTGTGAGATTTTAAAGCAATTAAACTGACAAATGCTGTTTTCATTCCTTAAGATAGGACTCCACAATTCTTTTCAACTAACAAATATGTAAATGTATCCTGTTTAAGCCCACTTCATCGATCACGAGATAATGGTTATACTATGACAAATGTTATTATGATTATAATTTAAAGAAAATCTTGTGACATAAAATGTAAAGTACATTAATCAGTGCAGCTACTATATATAGTCATGTTACCATTTCTGTGATGTAGTCTATAACCAAATCCTCTAGGATATCCACTGATTCTGTGTAGGGATTTCTGTCATCTCCAAAGCCATACATCATACATCGTACTGAAACAAAGTAATATATCATACATCATACTGAAACTAAATAATACATCATACATCGTACTGAAACAAAGCCATACATCATACATCATAATGAAACAAAGTAATATATCATATATCATACTGAAACTAAATAATACATCATACATCATACTGAAACAAAGTCATACATCATACATCGTACTAAAACAAAGTAATACATCATACATCATACTGAAACTAAATAATACATCATACATCGTACTGAAACAAAGTCATACATCATACATCGTACTGAAACAAAGTCATATCTCATACATCATACTGAAACAAAGTCATACATCATACATCGTACTGAAACAAAGTCATACATCATACATCGTACTGAAACAAAGTCATACATCGTACTGAAACAAAGTCATATCTCATACATACTGAAACAAAGTCATACATCATACATTGTACTGAAACAAAGTCATACATCGTACTGAAACAAAGTCATATCTCATACATCATACTGAAACAAAGTCATACATCATACATCGTACTGAAACAAAGTCATACATCATACATCGTACTGAAACAAAGTCATATCTCATACATCATACTGAAACAAAGTCATACATCATACATCGTACTGAAACAAAGTCATACATCATACATCGTACTGAAACAAAGTCATATCTCATATATCATACTGAAACTAAATAATACATTGTACTGAAACAAAGTCATACATCATACATTGTACTGAAACAAAGTCATATCTCATACATCGTACTGCAACAAAGTTATACATCATACATCGTACTGAAACAAAGTCATACATCACACATTGTACTGAATCAAAGTAATACATCATAGATTGTACTGAAACAAAGTCATATCTCATACATCATACTGAAACTAAATAATACATCGTACTGAAACAAAGTCATACATCATACATTGTACTGAAACAAAGTCATATCTCATACATCGTACTGCAACAAAGTTATACATCATACATCGTACTGAAACAAAGTCATACATCATACATTGTACTGAAACAAAGTCATATCTCATACATCATACTGCAACAAAGTTATACATCATAGATTGTATTGAAACAAAGTCATACATCACACATTGTACTGAATCAAAGTAATACATCATACATTATACAGAAACAAAGTCATGCATCATACATTGTACTGAATCAAAGTAATACATCGTACTGAAACAAAGTAATATATCATACATCATACTGAAACTAAATAATATATCATACATCGTACTGAAACAAAGTAATATATCATACATCATACTGAAACAAAGTAATATCTCATACATCGTACTGCAACAAAGTTATACATCATAGATCGTACTGAAACAAAGTCATACATCATACTGAAACAAAGTCATATATTGTATTGAAACAAAGTCATACATCATACATCGTACTAAAACAAATTAATACATCATAATGAAACAAAGTAATATATCATACATCATACTGAAACTATATAATACATCATACATCGTACTGTATCAAAGTTATACATCATAGATCGTACTGAAACAAAGTCATACATCATACTGAAACAAAGTCATAAATCATACATCATTCTGAAACAAAGTCATATCTCATACATCGTACTGAAACAAAGTCATACATCGTACTGAAACAAAGTCATATCTCATACATCATACTGAAAATAAATAATACATCATACTGAAACAAAGTCATACATCATACATTGTACTGAAACAAAGTCATATCTCATACATCGTACTGCAACAAAGTTATACATCATAGATCGTACTGAAACAAAGTCACACATCATACATCATACTGAAACAAAGTCATAGATCATACATTGTACTGAAACAAAGTCAAATCTCATACATCGTACTGCAACAAAGTTATACATCATAGATCGTACTGAAACAAAGTCATATATTGTATTGAAACAAAGTCATATCTCATACATCATACTGAAACAAAGTCATATCTCATACATCATACTGAAACAAAGTCATACATCATACATCGTACTGAAACAAAGTCATACATCATACATCAAACTGAAAATATATAATACATCATACATCGTACTGAAACAAAGTCATACATCATACATCGTTCTGAAACAAATTAATACATCATAATGAAACAAAGTCATACATCATACATCGTAATGAAACAAAGTAATATATCATACATCATACTGAAACTATATAATACGTCATACATCATACTGAAACAAAGTCATACATCATACATTGTACTGAAACAAAGTCATATCTCATACATCGTACTGTAACAAAGTTATACATCATAGATCGTACTGAAACAAAGTCATACATCATACATCATACTGAAACAAAGTCATATATTGTATTGAAACAAAGTCATATCTCATACATCATACTCAAATAATGTCATACATCATACTGAAATAAAGTCATACATCATACTGAAACAAAGTAATACATCATACATTGTACAGAAACAAAGTAATACTTTTCTTGAGAACACATTTATCACTTTACTTAGTATTATTAATTAGCATAAATTGATATAAGTAAAGTGATATATGTGTTCTCAGGAAATTGTCAGTTTTTTCACATGCTACAGTTATTGTATCTGAGGAGCAACTTTTACACCCAAATATAGATGTCTAGCAGATGTATCAGTGGAATACACACCATAATTTATATCATTGTTGAGTGTACATATGTCACTGATATCAATACCTAGCCTATTCTGACCCAAAGGAAACTATAACTAGTATTGCAGGGAAAACCAACACAAGGAGAAAGGTAAACAGTTAACATGTTTATAATAACAAGGTGTTCAGGAGAGTGAAATACAGCCATGGTAACTTGTGTTTATTCTGGTATATGTTGTCACCTTCATGTGATTCTCTCTCACAAGATGACCTCACCCACTAATTAATGATGTATCACAATGGTGATATCTACAATATATCACAATAACTGAAATACATATGGTTATAAAACAAAATATTTTATTAACTGGTTATTGCCTTGGTATGTTACAGTGAGTGACTTACGGCACAATTATTATGTCATTGACACTTTGTGTACAAGTTGCTACTAGAGCTGTTATCATATATCAGCATGTATCATGATTAGAAAAACAGGATGACGATATCGTGGAAAATTTTAAGATCAGTGATATCGCCATCGGCAAAATGTAAGAGGGAACAGTTTAATTTTCAGGTTAAAACATACATGAAAGTGAAACAATGTTAAGAAGTCAGTCAGCTTTTTGAAAGAATGTAACAAAACGCATGTCATGTGTCACTAAATCTGTGAATGAAATAGCTTCACCCTATCAACTTAGAATATTCCATTTTGATCCCCCCATCATTACAGAAATGAAATCGCAAATGTTGGCAGATTTTAACAGTCGTTATCAGTCTGAGACTGTGCAGTTATTTATCAACACTTGTACCTTGCTGGACCCTCGATGTCACGACATGTTCATTGACAGTGAGACTCTGGAGTTAATTATTCAGAAATTCTGTCGAAAAGGCACCTGTCCAACTGTCATCAAAGGGAAAACCGAACCTGATTGCCACAGTAACCAATCAGCTGCAACTTCGACAGTTGAAAACAAGTGCCTTCTGTATAGCTGACTGACACTGTCGATCAAATTGACGACAGTTGTTCAGAACCTGATGAAAAACAGGCTAAAAAAGACGACAGTCTGGGAGACTTTCTCAGCGATGCTTGATTTGTTAAACACAAGAGAAAAACATTAATGCGAGAGCAAATATTACACCAGGAAATGGATAGTTACTTAAAAGAGTGTACTAGAACACCAGTAGACACAAATGTTGACCCATAACAGTGGTGGAATGACCTGGCCGTTGTGTACCCGAATCTATCAACGAGAGTACCGTCCAAAAGGATTTTTAGTTGTGCTGGAAACACTCTTACAAACAAACGTGCAACATTATCAGATGACAATGTGGATAAATCAATTTTTCTTAATAAAATCTAGCAATTATCGAAAATTTTAAAAAAATTGATGGACTCATATTGAGTGACATGGGTTCAAATGTATATGAAAACTGTGCAATTAAAATAAACATTTCTGTCACTTATATATCTTCAAATCTTTTTTTTTATAATTTTCTATTTTTCAAGATTTTACACGTTGAACAGGACAAATACACTCACACCCTCTCACACATCCAAACACAGGTGCACATATAGTAATTGCGTGTCAAACAAGAACACTCCATTCAAAAGAATCATCAACATCATCATCAACATTCAACAATGCATGTGATCATTACTATTATTATTATTATCACCATACATGATAATCCTCATATATCACAATCAATATTATTATGTTACACACTAAATAATGCATCATCATCATCATCATCATCCTCAAAAACATGATAATCTTCCTCATCATCCATTTCAACATATATATCACAATCAATATTACTATCATGATTATTGTACATACTAAATAATGCATCATCATCATCCACATTCAACAATTCATCATCATCATCAAATCAAGATTCATACTTTCATAACCATTATGAAACCTTATGATTCATAAATATCACAGTAAACTTTTGTTTGAAATGCACCCATGCACACATGCATAAACACACACACAACCATAAATTGACATCAACATACAGAAATGAAGAAATGAAATAGAACTTTATTAGGGATAAGAAATTTAAAGAGAAAGAAATTGAAGAAAATGAAGAAATAGTAAAGTGGATTGTTGGGTGAGATGGTAAAATAGGTTAGAGTAATTTAATCTTTTAATGTTTTTCTTTCTTTATATCTGATTACTCGGTATGGTCAAGGACTGTTATATATATAATTATAAAAAATTATAAAAAAAAAAGAAAAAAAGAAAAACTAGTAATGCGATAGGTAATAGATCAAAGTGTGTAGATCAAAACTGTATTAATTTTTCCCATTTTTTCCATTCATTCTCAAATTTACGTTTTACTTTATCATCCTTACCATTAGCTATATATTTTTGTATCATATAATTATCTTTGATTGTATTAATTAGTGCATGCAAGTTTAGTGAATGGTGTAAGCATCTCATTTTATAAATAAACTGTTTAATAATAATTATAATCTCATTGTCTACTCTGTTACTCGGAAGGAAGTTTTGATGTAGGAGACCAAGAATGAAAGTTTGCTTGTTTACTGAGAAAGGGATAAATAGAGCTTCTAACAAAATATCAAGACTCTGTAATAGTCTTTGTACTTCCTGACATTCCTACAGCAGATGAATGATTGTTTCGCGCTCAGAGTTACACAACACACAAAGAGGGGAGATAACTAATCTAATTTTAAAAAGAAGGGAATTTGTTGCTAATGCATGGTGGATTACCCTATACTGGAACCTTGTATTTTTTGTTACATGGAATGGCATTAAATAGTACTTATCCCAAGTTTGTTTATCTATATTATCAAATATACTATTCCATTTTTTGGTACCCGATGGTAACACGTTACATTTAATTAGAGTATCATAAAACCTTTTTTACCCTTTTTTGTCTTGAAGAAAGATACGTAAGGTGATTGGTATGCAAGGATAGATTATAGAGGGGTTAGAGATAGTATCTGATGCAATAAATTTTTTGACTGCAGAGACGAGACCCTGGTATTGTAAAAAATTTGTATTTATTTGATATTTTCGAATAAATTCTTCCCTTCCATAGATATATCTTCAAATCAGTTAAAAATAGCACAAAGAATTTGTAGTAAGTTTTCATTTATTTGCTGATAGAAATAACTAACTTGAAACACAATATTAACATTAAGATTTTACTTGATAAATATCGTGATATATCGCAATGATATCAGCAAAATTTGACAATATTGCGATGCAGTTCCCCCCAAAATTCATGACAATTCAAAGCAGATTCATTGAAAACTGTACATGGGTAGTAGAGGAACTATTTACCAGTCAGTATGGACATGTTCTAGCAGTGAACTTGAGTACAAGCAGCAATGTTAAAACAAACCATTAACTATTAAGCCATTCACATTAAAAATTGAGCAAAAGATGTTGGATGTCGTGGGAAACTTCCTGTACAGATCTAAGAAAAGTATTGTACTTATTTCATGAAATAAAAAGAGAATCCATATATCAATACGAATGTGATTGTTTGATTTATAAATGAACTGACATCATATTAGATTTTACAACATTAACTTAAAGTAACATTGTGGTTTTATACAAAAGTGTAACAGAATTACTTATTCCAATGCATCTTCTAGGATATACGTAAACACTGGGATACAATAGCAACTATTTACAGTTCAAGAGTTTATTTGCCACTTTGAAAACTTGATGTTAATTATCTGTGACGTCATAGTATTATGATTCAAGAATTGAAGTTTCATAATTCAAGAAAGAATTAATCGTGACTTCTCTTTTACGTAGCACAATTAATGATACACTGCTAATCCTGAAATGATTAGACTCCTGATTCCCTACATACTCACATTCTTTTGAAAATATCTTGTTCCTTCTCTCAAGAGGGGCGTCTTCTTCTGTTTCTTCGTCTTCAAACTGTAAAATATGTAAACAATTATTGACAGACTTTTCCATTGCAATATGGTCTATGGGAAGTAACTATATATTTTCAGTAGTCGTTCATAAAAATCACACGTTGACCAATAGTTTACATTGGCTCATCAAACTGGTTGGAGTCGATCTGACAGTCGAGATTGAATGATGTAAATCTATTCCTAAATGAAATATCTGTTGAATTTATTTTGGATCACCTACATAAGAGCTATATGTTGTTGCCTATTCACCGATAACATGATAAGTAAATGGTTTAGAACAGGTCGTATCAAATGTACATGGGTAATTCCACAAAATATGGAGTCATATCGAAGTTTGGTGCAATTTAAATCGTTTTCCACGGCTAAAATGACATTGGTATCGAATAAATATACTTTGTCTTACCTGATCTTTTTCTGCTTCTGCCATTTTGAGAAATGATACCTTCGGTCAACGATTTTCACGCATTTTGATTGGATAATATTTTCTAAGTAAATGTTTACAGTTAAATAAAATACACAAGTTAGTTTATGACCTTATAAAGCATCAAATCTAAGAACTGTACAATGTGTAAACAATTGTACTTTTCATAGCATTTATTATTTTTATTTATTGTTAGGCCCGGTACTTAGTTATCTAACGTAAACTTCCGGAAAAGTAACCTTCACGTGTTTGTTGCTGTGTTACATCATCTTCAGAAAATGGGAAATGCTAACGCACCAGCAGCACCCCCCGCAGCTCCTGCGTCGACAGGAGAACCTGCAAAGAAACTGAAACCATGTTGTGCGTGTCCTGAAACAAGGGGACCGAGAGATGAATGGTATACTTCGTCTTGAACTAGTATATATCATGTCGAGACGGTATCACAGGCACTCGAGGCCAGGATATTATTTTTTAAACATTGATTTTTGTTTTAGCACTCATGACTGACGTTATTTAAACGAAATATCAGCAGAATTCAAGTTTATGTGCCGGTTGACAAATCCGAGGTCCACGGTCATTAAAAATACACAAGGCAAGCAACTCCAGATTTTAAAAAATCGACCCCTCGCTTGGAAACTGGCTCAAAAAAAGTAGTTTTATGATCAGTTCCTTGTAAAACAATATGTATCCGTAGGTAGTGTGTATATTTACCTTTCATTTGATGCATAACATTACAGGCAACGAGAAATTCACAATACGTACATGAGATTAACATCTCAATAACCGGAGATTTTTATCGTCCATGTAAATATCTTTGACGGATACATATTGTTTTACAAGGAACTTATCATAACTACTTTTTTTGAGCCAGTTTCCAAGCGAGGGGTCGATTTTTTAAAATCTGGAGTTGCTTGCCTTGTGTATTTTTAATGATCGTGGACCTCGGATTTGTCAACCGGCACATAAACTTGAATTCTGCTGATATTTCGTTTAAATAACGTCAGTCATGAGTGCTAAAACAAAAATCAATGTTTTCAAAAATAATATCCTGGCCTCGAGTGCCTGTGGACGGAATATGTTTATCAATTTCAAACACATAAGTCCGAATTACTCTGATGTTCTATCAACTTTTTAAAATCAGTTGATAAACGTCAGAACCCAAATAAAGAGTGAGGGAAATAAGCGACCCTTGCCTGGGTAGGCATTCACAATTGTGGCAAGAAATAACAAGAAATTTTCTGACCACGTCCACCAGAATTAGAAATCAAGGACATCACATACTGTCCTACATCAGCCACTTATCTTAATCTTTTCTACAACAAAACCAACCTGGACAGCTTTCCATGAAGCTGCACGATAAGAATGATGATTTCAGTTTTCATATAGCGAATTTTCCATTTCTTAACGGCAACCCTCATCCCTAACTTACGGTTTTTACATGTTATAGCTGATTCAATATTCAATGGCATGTTCCCATTATGACGAATTTTTTGCAAGAAGTTGTCAACTGACAGACAGACTTAAAACACAGGGTTTCAAAAGATGCAGGTTGATGAAGTTTCATGGTCGGCATAGGGATCATATTGAGAAATATTGATTTCTTTGTGATTTAAATATGAAGCTTGATGTGTTTGATGCTCATTAGATTACCTGTTGGCTCCCCTCCTCCCTCCCAACTCTGTTGTTGTATACCTTGAGAATGAGAATGTGACATTACTTACTTTGACTGACCATGACTTACATGTGTCATCAAATAAGCAAAAGACTGTTACTCCTCTAGAATATCTGGTCTTATTCTCCTTGCATTTTCCATGTTAATCTTTCTTTTCTTCATATTTTACCCTATTTTATTGAATTTGAGTTTGGATTATGATTATGATCCAAGGTCACAGGGGTCAAACTTGCTGAAACCTTATAATGGCTTCTGATTAATCAAACAGCCTAGAAGTATTATATTTGACTAGAAAGTCTCTGAAACTGAAAATGCTTGCTAAAAGAAATTACCTTGACCAATATTCAAGGTCACAAGAGCCAAATTTGTGAAAACAAGTCATTCTGATTGACAAAAAGTTCTAAAAGCATGATATTTGGCAGATGGGTCTCTGGGGTGAAGCCTGACAAAATTTGCTGATAGAAATGGACTTGAACCATAATTAGGGTCACAGGGGTCAAAGTCTTCTTCTCGTAACCAAAAAGTCTGAGAAAGAGAATATCTGGTGTAAGGGTTTTTCTAGGTCAAAGCCTAACAAATTTTAAGAAAAGAATATGAAAGAAAACTGTAATCCAGGTCATAATTGCCACTGTTAAGAACTGAGTGTTTAAAAGCGTATGTTTGTTGTTGAAATTGTTTGAAATTGATCGGATGCGCCCACTTTGAATGCCATTAGTGCATGTTTTAATGTATTAATGATGAATACTGATTTTTTTCTGATGAACATTGAATACCAGGAGAGCTATGCAGGCCCACTAGGCATCTTGTTCTCTTTGGTGTAAACTCAAGACCAATGTAAAAGAGTTGATTAACATTCAGTATAATTTGGACGTATTGTTGACAGGTTATTTTGCCTTCTTGTGAGTTGATTGAAACTGTGTATTTACAGCATAGTTCTAAAAGGAGAGGAGAATTGTAAGGACTTGATAGAGGCTCATAAAGAATGCATGAGAAAGCTGGGATTTAAGGTGTAAGGAATGTATTACAAACACAAAGAGGTAAGTGTCACTTAAAGATACATTTAAACAGCAAGTGTCTCTCTAAAATACAATGTAACAGCAAGTGTATCTCAATATACACTGTAACATCAGGTGTATCTCAAATTACACTGTTACAACAAGTGTATCATAATATACGGTAACAGCAAGTGTATCTCCCAAGTTACATCTACATTGTACATGTTACAGCTAGCTTTATTGAAAAAATGTACTGATAGACATGAATTTTGAATATCAGGTATGTACAGTGTTGTGCACTGTTTTGTGTTTTCCAATACAATAAGTAAGGAAGACCTCATGTGTCTGGTTTTTTTATCCAAAGAAGTTTTCTAAAACTAAAGAAAAGGGACCAGACTGGGAAATATCTGTCACCCCAGTTACTGTACACTCGTGTGTCTGACTCTCTAAAATTAGAGAAAAGGGGAGACAACTGTCATCCCAGTTATTGTACATTCATGTGTCTGATTCTCTAAAACTAGTGAAAAGAGGAGATATCTGTCATTCCGGTTATTGTACACTCATGTGTCTGATTCTCTGAAACTAGTGAAAAGAGGAGATATCTGTCATTCCGGTTATTGTACACTCATGTGTCTGATTCTCTAAAACTAGTGAAAAGAGGAGATATCTGTCATTCCGGTTATTGTACACATTGTGTGCAGAAATAGTCGGTTGTACTAATGATTTTACACTGAAGTTAGGTTTGTGATGTATGTTCAAAGCTCAAAAACTACCTACTATGTAGTATATGTAGAGAGAGAGAGCTTTGTTGATGATTTTGGCATACTTCTTTGATTAAACAATAACTTGACAATTCCAACTTAATTAAAATAGGTATAAGCTAATTATTTGAAATGCCATAGAAAATCTGATAAACTGAGGTTTAATGGTGGTTTGTACACAGACAAACTGAGGTTTAATGGTGGTTTGTACACAGACAAACTGAGGTTTAATGGTGGTTTGTACACAGACAAACTGAGGTTTAATGGTGGTTTGTACACAGACAAACTGAGGTTTAATGGTGGTTTGTACACAGACAATCCTGTATTTGAATTGTGACTCTTGGTTGATTTGATGGTGAGTTGATAAGGGTCACAGTACTCTGAGGTCCCACTGAATGCCTTCCTCTAAATGTTATCTCTTTAATTTTTCTCTCCCTTGGCCCATTTTAGGGCCAAGTGAACTGATCCTGAGGTGTATTATCTGATATCCATCCATACATCTATTGTGGATGTTGTTACTGTCATATTAATACTTAATTCTGTTTCAAGATGTTTTCTCATTGATAAAGCCTTCTCCTTACATGGTAATGTCATATGAAATAGTTTTTTGACTTTTTGTTTTTTCAGATTTGAAGGTGATACTGCAATCGTGCACTTTCTATTGACGAATGCTGCTGTTTATGAATGGATGAGTGTTATTTATGAGGATGAAAGTACATATAGACATAGTGAACAAGGGTCTGTTTTACAAGTATCAGGGGTACCCTACTTTGGACTATTCTCATTTCTTCAGTATCGGACAGAACAAGCACAAAGCATGAATATCTTAATTGAACTGTACATGAAGTGGATAATAATGATACATGTATTGGTTTTGATAATACAGCAAGGAAGTCCTTTCTATCCACTATGAATTAAGTAACTACAAATAACATTTTTCCTGCTTTTTTTTGTGAAATATTTGTTTGTTCTGTATATGTAATGTTTTTATCTTATTTGTACATGTTAATCTTGTTTTGATTTGTAATTAATAAATGAATTAGAACATTTTTTCATCTCTGTCTTCAGTTTGCATTTATCATATGTTCCATGCTCAAAGACTGAAAGAGCTAATACCACAGGCCATTATCCTGGGTCTGTCCACAGGAACACTTTCTT
Organism: Ylistrum balloti; assembly: GCF_031769215.1. Taxonomy (NCBI): domain Eukaryota; kingdom Metazoa; phylum Mollusca; class Bivalvia; order Pectinida; family Pectinidae; genus Ylistrum; species Ylistrum balloti. The sequence goes on from NW_026781895.1 coordinate 210,766, forward strand.
CAGGTTGGTAACGTCAATGGAATAGAGGTTCTTATAACACAACACAACATATGTACCATATGTAGCTTAGATGGCTGTGTAACTTAAGGGTTCTGTTTCTGTTTAAGGGTAAATGATGGTGACAGAAATCTTTCTTCATGTTTCCTGTGATTTTCCAGTCACACACATACACACACACACCCTACCTCTCTCTCTTTCTTACAAACACTCATCATACATGCTTTGCTTGTGTGTATTATGTACATCAATCTTTCTGTATGAAAAAAGGACAAAATATCTGACGATCCAATTTACAGATAAAAATTCAAGATTATTTACTTCACAGATGTGAAAAATTAAATCTCACTTGCATGAAACATAAGTGAGCATTTAATGGCAATGTGCAGTGTCAATCTTTTGCTTTGCATTAGCTTTTCAATATAATGCTGAAATATGAAAGACTACCAGGTTTGTTAATGTACATGACCTTCACTCACTCAAATGTCCAGGGGTCTAATTTGTTAAACATTTGCCTGACTAATTATCTGTAAAGCAAACTGGATGATGTTTGGAATAGTATTCATATTGGCCTATCAACTCAGTTAAAAAAAAGGTCAGGAAGACCATAAATGATGGACCCTTTATGTATCAATGTGACTCCACACTCGCTTTGTGTTTACTTTAAAAAATGTGACATGTTATCACAGAATGGTTGTGATTGTTACATAAGACACTTATCTATAAGTTGATTGACAAGTTTCAGCAGAAACATATACCGGACATAAAATAAAAGTCAAAGAAGAAGCTAGTAATATGAAATGCTTTATACTTATTTATTATCACATTATTAATTAAATATATGTACAGTTTTATCTGAAAACTGATTTCAGATATGTGGGGACTGGAATCTTCTATTCAAAATTTACAGTGGTTAAAAGATTCTATAAACTGTATCAACTCCACCAGAAAGTATACACCAGTCCTTTGTCGATACTTAAACCTAAACTATATAACGATGATCTCAAAAGATGAATGGCCTAGTAAAAATTGGTGAATATTTCAAATACCAACAGATTATGAATAAATTGAGATTTTCACAAATATTTAGCATGACACAATTTTGAACATAAAACAAGTATGATATAAATTGCATCTATCACAGTCAGAAGATTAACACAAATGGATATTTCCTCATTTATGATGCTCTCCAGATCCTTTTCTTGTCTGGAATTCATACAGGATTTTTCTTGAAATATTTTTGTCTGTCTGTGGATTTTGTGCTGACCACTACTGTAAGAGTGATCGCCTTATCATGTCTTTCCTGTCAGGTGTTAAGGATGTAGGAAATTCAATGTCAAATTCTATCACAAGGTCACCTTTCTGTGACTGGTTTTGTGAAATTGGCATGCCTTCTGTGGGGACTCTCTTTGTGTATCCAGGCCTGTATATAAAAAAGGACAAATTAACAACATTCCATCAGAAAGGTCAGTGTTATAAATTCAAATGGACACCTTAGGAAATTAAGACTATCACAAGTATTAATATACCTTACTGTCTAGAAAGTGACATTTTTATACTAGTGAGTTTACATAGTAGATGTAGTTTCTCTGATATATAGTACATAGATACACAGATGCAGGGCAGGTGATACTGATCTATTAGTGTAACCATTATGGTGGGTTTCTGAAATCAGCATCGGGTCTCTTATATCAATATCATGGCATCTATTAAAAAAATCATTCTTCAAAAGGAGATGTTTGTTTACCATTGTTTGGATGTAACAACCTGCCAGACAAAGCAAGTGATCAAATTATCAGAACTGTCAGCTGATGGGCAACTTACTTGATGATGTCATTGATAGGGATGTGTAGTACACGCTCATCTAGAGTAGTTATTTCCACATCACAGCCTGTGAGAGCTTTACCAAGAGGTACCTTGGCTGTGTGGACAAGATTCACACCACTGCGTCTGAACCGAGGATGGGGTTTGTCCTTTACGATGAATACAATGTCAGCTGGAAATTGAAGATTTAATTGACTTTATTTAAAGTTTTCTGCCAACTATCTGTAGAGCGTATAGTTGGCTCTAAATTTTGAATGAACATATTTTACAGGGGAATCAGAATTATATCACTTTATTAATAACAAGATAAACATGTTTATCTTCCGACAACAATCCTTCTGAGTAGCTCCTATCGATCTCATGAAGTAAACAAATGTTTGTTAAATCTTTATCAGTGAGGTTTTAACACATACCAATAATAAAAGTTTTATTTCTATTATGCATTTCAAAATACATGTAACCACCTTACCTGGCACATTGTTTGGTCCCTGGTCACCTTCTTCTGGGAAAGTGATTTTTGTGCCAGGTTTCCACCCCTTTTTCACTGTGATTGTTAGAATTTTGTCCCTAATGCTTGAAGTATGGCCGTCCTCGTTCATAACCTGAAACAATGAGTATTTTGTTGGATAGAGACAAGACAAAGAACACCCTCCTATTCATATACAAAATTGGGTTAGAAGTTTTGCACATGACCATTATGCATGTACAATACAGGATGACAATGTAGCTATGTGATTTCTACTATATGCATGGAAATTCAGTAAGTATGTAGAAAAGCTATACACACCCTTCTTGAAATCTTCATCTTTTTTGTGCAACCATGGAAAACTTCTTCTAGTGACAAAAATAAATCTCTCTCAATTGGAGGATCTTGCTTCTTACGGCCTCTACCCTGCAGACCTCCAAATCCCATGCTAAGATCACCATCCACTCGGTCATAAAATTCTGTGAAATAGAAATATAACAATAAAAATACAGATGTGTCAACAGAAACTTACTTCAATAGCAAATTCAACAAAATATGGGCAAAATATGAACAAAAGATAGCATGGAGACCCTATGTACCTAACAAACCAAGCATTCTTATACCCAATACATGTTTTATCTGGTATGTGTATATCATGGTCTGTTTACTGGTCAAACTTCATTCTTTCTTTCCATTATCATAAAGTCTTGGTCCTAGTTGTATAAATCACATTCTGAGTTCAATCATGACTTCTGCTAGAAGCTATGTTTGATTTTGGAAATATAAAGATTGTTTGCACAATTTCTGGTGAATTACAGAAGCCATCTCCTTTGTATTCACTATGTGTCATCCAGACTAGGTCAACAACATATTAAGAAAGAGTTCAAAGATCTTTCACTGATTTCGTCCCATGAAAATTTACAGTGTTTCCCTGTTCTTGTAAGTTTAACTTGGTTATCATTGATACTACATAATGCCTGAAGGAAAAAGAACAACCTGTTCTAGAACTGAGAGAGATCATATGATGTTTCAAAGATCCATCTAGAACCTCTTAAGTGTGAACCTCAACAGTTAATGAAATTAAATTAAAAAAAAAACAACAAACTTTTCATTTGTTCACATTTGTTACCTTGATATGGATTGTCTCCTCCAAAAAAGTCTCTGAAAACCTTATCAGCATTGCCATGGAATGTGTAACCCTGAGTCCATGCACCAGTTTCCCCACTTCCTTCAGGTACACCATTCTTTAAGCCTTCTTCTCCAAACTGATCATACACAGCACGCTTAGGAGCTAAAGAAAAAATACAATTTTTTCATGTGAAAATATTGTATTTGCAAGGTTTATCTCCCTGTGAAAAGCTAGGGACAGTATTTCGATTTATGATAATGTTTATATGATTTATTCATGACTGCTGTAGTGTGTGGTATATTGAGTTTTCAGCATGACAAGGTAATAAACTTTAGACTTACGATCACATAAAACATCATATGCCTCTGCAACTTGCTTGAATTTATCAAATGCTGCTTGATCTCCGGGCTGTTTATGTGGATGGTAACGTAGTGACAATTTTCTGTATCTGGAAATAACAGGTTTGAAATTTAGTTGATTATGGAACTGCTCATTAAAGTATCAAGTGTATATCTTGCACAGTCTATATATGATAACATTAGCGATAAATAATAGATATCTTTTGGTAGCCTATTGATTGCTAATTTTATTATATAAGACTATACATATCTATAAGCAACTAGTAATTCTGTACAATAGTTTAAAACTGTAGGGAAACAAAGTAAAATGACATTCCACAGTCAAGACATCTGAGTGCTCTGGATACAATATTATTCCTTTTCCGTATCTACTGTTCTGTATCGTTGCTGTGATATGGCATAGGTCTGTCTATTCACATTCCTTTACACCGACATCTACAAATGTCAGCACCAGATACAATCAATGTATGATGATGTGATATCTTATTTACTGATATCGATTGAAATACAGTAGACATATTTGTTCCCTAATTTGAGTGATACACTGTAAGTAGGAGCTATTTACTGCGAGAGTACAGTACACTTCGCATGGCGACAGAAACTTGTTTACATGTTTTCAAGTACAATTATGATTAAATTGTACCAGTCCTTTCAAACTTACTGCTTCTTAATGTCAGCATCGGTAGCACTCCTTGACAGATTGAGGATGTTGTAATAATCTATTCCCATTTTGACGTTTCAGTGGCTGAAATTCGTGAAACGTTACTTGAAAATGGCGTGTATCGCCTGGCAACGGTAAACACTGAGCTATGCCTTATGTACTAGTGGCAGTTTCGTATGTAATTGGTTTCGTATATTTGAATACATTGAAGCGTAACTCATTTATCTGTGTATTTCATTGTCTACATCAGTTGGATTTAAATATTATCAAAACCTCATTATTTATGTAACCATTATATTAGTTCTTTTAATATATACGAAAGCAATGCTGAGCAAACAAAGACATATGCATCTCCGAGCAACAATATCAAACAATATGGCCGCGTCGTAATGAATACACCGAGCGGTAGGAAAGATTGATGGAAAGTGCTGACTTTTGGATTGCTTGACGTACATTATTATCGTCATCTATTCGAAAGAATGGAAGGGGATAAATGTGGCGTTCGTATAACGCCTCCGGTGCTAGAATTCTATGATGCCGAAGTGGACACTGTGCATCAACTAAATGTCACTGTCAAAAACACAAGTAAAACCAGCAAAAGCATTCGTTACTATGGCCCGAAAACTAAGGTAAGTGGTTATATTGAACATATTACAGATAAGAAGTTGTGTTCGTTTTTTGAAGCACATGCATGTGACACATGCATTTTTATGTAGGTATTTTTCAGATTGCTGTACAAAGAGCTTTTTTAACTGTTTAAACTTAAGCATCATCACTGATATTTTGATGTGGATGCAAGAAGCAAATCTGTTTGCACATGCACATTTAGTTTTACTTGTTTGGTCTAATTCATTCACATTTTATTTTTATTCATTTTTAACAGCAAATGTTCCACCAACACACCATTTTATGGCGTTAAAAATCTAATTAGTGTTTTGTAAATGTGTCTTATTGTTACGTTTTAAGGACAATACTGATTCCCTTGATTGAGGATTGAAAAAAACATTAATTCATTTAGCTCTAGATTAGGGTTCCAATGTTTTTGTGATTGGGAAACTATGATTGATTCATACATACTACCAATGTAGTTTGATTTATTTCAAAATTATGCTTGTAGGAGCTATATAGGGTGTATCATTTGATAAAACTGAACCTGTTACATAAATTTCAAATAGTGAATCAGGAAATCATAGTGGTATATGATATTATATTTCTGATTCACTACTAGTATTGATGTATCATGACACTGCCATGATGGGTCTTTTTTTTAATTTTATTTTTCACCCATGTTCATCTGATTGCAGCTTTTGTTCCTTTGTAAAAGGTAGAATTCTATCATTCCTTACCCTAGAAAAGTTTTTTTTGTATACATATCCAGAATTTTCTGCTATTTTAGGAATGCTTTTGGCTATAGACAGCATTAGCTCGAATACCAAGCTAAAGATGTAAAGATATATCAGTTTGTTAAATGGATTGTTGTATTTCTGAAGCTTAAAACATATAATCATATTTTTTCAGTATTTTCAACTGAAAGTAAGGAACCCAAACAAGCCTGTAGCGCCAGGCCTATGTGTTCCTGCTGTTGTAGAATTTGAAATCAAAGAGGAGAAGGAAGTTACAGACAGACTTGTTGTCACAGTAGATGGGGATGTTATTGAAATACCATTGGTGGCGTAAGTATTATCATTGATCATAGTAGACATAGTAGAGCTGACACTTTACTGTAGCAAAAAAAAAACAAAAAAACAAAACCAGAAATATCCCAACAATAAATCTTAACTTCAGTCAGAGACCTGAATTCAATCATATTAATATACTATGACATATGATGCATTACTTCATATATAACGTATATTTACTATCACTCTATCATATGTCACAATTTATTTGCTTTAAAACAATATGTAGTGCTGAGCCCATTTGGGGTTCATGCATATGAATATGTTTATCCCTTGCATGCAAATTGTCTTATTTCATGGACACAAGTTGATGTCTTGTGGTATTACAACATTTTTTGTTGAAAAAAAATATTATTTTCCAGGTATCCACCACAACCTCTGCTTGAAATTGAACAAGTTGTAAACTTTGGAAATCTAGTGGCTAACAGTAAAACTGTTTCACATGAAATATCCTTGGTCAACCATGGCTCAAAGGCTGGTGATTTTAAAATCAAGTACAGCGGGGACAAGCCTATTGCCATCATGCCTAGCAGTGGGTCTGTACCCCCTAAAAGTGTACAGATGATAAAGGTACATGACTGTTCTTTGAACATTTGATGGATTATTCATTCATTCATTCATTCATTCATTCATTCATTCATTTTTGTACATAGTACTAAAGTTATTTTCTCTCTTTTTTCTAGGTTGAATATGTCACTAAACAAGCTGGAGTTTTTGAAGAAGTGGTGAAGTAAGCATTATTGTTTTTTCATCTTTCATGATAGAACGTGAACATTTCATGAAGTTTGTATTGGCTCATACAGATTATATAGATTTTGTATGCTTCAAAACATTTTGTAATTTGTACTTTGGAATCTTGTTAATAGTCAGCTCTCTTTTCTAGAACTATTCATTGTATATTTCAAACATCTTTTTTTTCACTATAGGGTAAAACTTGAAGGGAAGGAAACTAAAAACCTTGTGATAAAGGGAACATTAGTAGACAGAACACTTGAGGTGCTGGCCATGAATACTCACCAGCCAGTAGAATGTGTGCGCTTTGGAAGCACTTATTATGGCTCTGACAAAACAGAATGTGCTTTACTGTTCAACAATGGACCAGAACCTGTCAACTTTGTGGCTGTTCTGGATGAAGATGCAGTTGCACAAGAAATGGTAAATTTTTTTCCTTCAAAATTTGAAACAAAATCCCTCAGATATCAATATATAAAGGAAAGATAAAGAATAAGACAAGAGGCTTATTTCTTTGTGATGTTTAGGTGTTGTTTTGAAAATATTTTGTATTTACTTGCTTGAATAAACAACATCATTGAACTGAGCAATAGAGAAGTGTACGGCTATGTATTTTGTGAATCCTTGTTTTTTGACAGAAGAGTTGATACCTCTGAAGATATAGAACATTAACAACATACTTCTTTATAAATTTTATTCTAGCTAAAAATCACTCTATTTGAAGTATATGTAAATTACGAAGATGGCATCTGATATTTATTAGTAACTTCTATCTGCTAAATAAACATTTGTTTTTTTCCCAGGGTGTGGACTTGTCCAAGAGTACAGTGGATGCATTGGCTGACCAGGATAGGGATGGCATTGAGAAACCCCAGGGTACAACAAATGTGCTGACCTCTCTCATTACAGCTATCCCTAACCAGGGCACACTGAAGCCCTATGAGAAGATACCAGTATTTTTCAGGTTCAGTCCTAGGTATGTATTTCTGAAACATACACTATTAAAATTGGTCAGAGGGAACAGAGTAGTCAGAGTGCCACAACTATTCTTAATCTGAAAGATATCAGAAGTACAAATCCATGAGATGTGCCATAACCTCACTTCTGTTTTGTGTTCTGTCAGTGTAATAAACACTGTTTCCTGATGATTGCCAGTTCTAGTTCAGCTTCTTGGGTGAAGACCTGTTCATGTGAGCTCTGGCTTTTAACATATAAGTAAAATGTAATCATACCACCTGTTTGTGGATATAAAGTTCCAGTATTGATCAAGTACAATAAATACTCTCCTTTCCTTTGTGAACAAATATTCTGTCTGAACTAGTTTGGATACCAACTATGGTGTAGTTGATTATTGCTGATTAATCCCACTTTATATCAGATGGAATGCCTCAAAGGAGGGATGGAAGGGACAGAAGAAGCCTCCCCCCAGGAAGGACTTTGCCCTGTTTATGAGGATTCAGATTGTAGGATCAAGCACAGGATTTAGTTCCAAATCACCCACTAAATATGCTGATGGTTAGTACTGTTCTATATCAGTGTTAATTGATAGATGGCATAAGTCATATCACAGAACAGGTTGTATCTTGTCTTACATTCTGGTTTGGAAAAGAAAATTGAAAAGAATATTGAAGAAAAAGATAAATTATAAACATCTTAATCATAACTAAAAATGAACAATATATAATAATGGAAAAAATAAGAAAGCTCTATATTATACACTGGTCTTTATAGACAATGTTAATTTCATACACAGGTCTGTATGGACAGGTTCTGTTTTGTACACAGATCTGTATAGTCAGGTTCTGTAATGTAAAGGTCTTTGTGTAGTGTGTAGATATGTTCTATAGCATATAGGGTTATACTTAAATAATTCTACCTTGTGGTGATATCTTTATACAAGGTTGTATTTAAATAATTCTACCTTGTGGTGATATCTTTATACAGGGTTGTATTTAAATAATTCTACCTTGTGGTGATATCTTTATACAGGGTTGTATTTAAATAATTCTACCTTGTGGTGATATCTTTATACAGGGTTGTATTTAAATAATTCTACCTTGTGGTGATATCTTTATACAGGGTTGTATTTAAATAATTCTACCTTGTGGTGATATCTTTATACAGGGTTGTATTTAAATAATTCTACCTTGTGGTGATATCTTTATACAAGGTTGTATTTAAATAATTCTACCTTGTTGATATCTTTATACAGGGTTGTATTTAAATAATTCTACCTTGTGGTGATATCTTTATACAGGGTTGTATTTAAATAATTCTACCTTATGGTGATATCTTTATACAAGGTTGTATTTAAATAATTCTACCTTGTGGTGATATCTTTATACAGGGTTGTATTTAAATAATTCTACCTTTTGGTGATATCTTTATACAAGGTTGTATTTAAATAATTCTACCTTGTGGTGATATCTTTATACAGGGTTGTATTTAAATAATTCTACCTTGTGGTGATATCTTTATACAGGGTTGTATTTAAATAATTCTACCTTGTGGTGATATCTTTATACAAGGTTGTATTTAAATAATTCTACCTTGTGGTGATATCTTTATACAGGTTCATTTGTGGAGGTTGCTTTGACTGGTACAGCATTACCAGTACTGTTGTCAGTGTTGCCCTCTCTGAAGTACGACTTTGGGGAGTGTCCTATAGGGGAACATGCTGATGTCCTGTGTACCATTAAAAATGAGTCGTCTGATCTAGCCACTACCTTCCAGTTCAGGAGAGTGGCTCACTTTTCTACACATCCACCTAGTGGAAAAATCCCAGCAAATCAATCTCAGGATGTTATATTCTCCTTTTCTCCAAAACAAATTGGTAAGTGTACTCACAGTTTTTTTTTTCTTTACTTATCTTACTACAATTAAGCCTCCTAAGCAGTATCTTTAAAGATGAAACAGTTTCCAAAATCTTTGAAATCTGCCAGCAAAGGTTACTGTTAAATAGAACTCCAGGACTTCTTTCATATGTTGTACAAAAAAACCCATGTTTTTAATAATTTAAATGATCAGAGGTAAATACAGATGGATGTGGTTGTCATTGACTGTAGCAGTCACATATTTATAAATACCTGGGATTTTTTTATGTACACATATATTACTGAGATATATCCCTAGCTGACCATGCTTTAATCAAACGTTGTGACTTATCATTATTACCAGGTGGCTTCAAGACAACCCAGATGCTGGATGTGATTGGTTCCAGTATAGGGTAATCCACCATGCATTAGCAACAAATTCCCTTCTTTTTAAAATTAGATTAGTTATCTCCCCTCTTTGTGTGTTGTGTAACTCTGAGCGCGAAACAATCATTCATCTGCTGTAGGAATGTCAGGAAGTACAAAGACTATTACAGAGTCTTGATATTTTGTTAGAAGCTCTATTTATCCCTTTCTCAGTAAACAAGCAAACTTTCATTCTTGGTCTCCTACATCAAAACTTCCTTCCGAGTAACAGAGTAGACAATGAGATTATAATTATTATTAAACAGTTTATTTATAAAATGAGATGCTTACACCATTCACTAAACTTGCATGCACTAATTAATACAATCAAAGATAATTATATGATACAAAAATATATAGCTAATGGTAAGGATGATAAAGTAAAACGTAAATTTGAGAATGAATGGAAAAAATGGGAAAAATTAATACAGTTTTGATCTACACACTTTGATCTATTACCTATCGCATTACTAGTTTTTCTTTTTTTTCTTTTTTTTTCATAATTTTTTATAATTATATACATAACAGTCCTTGACCATACCGAGTAATCAGATATAAAGAAAGAAAAACATTAAAAGATTAAATTACTCTAACCTATTTTACCATCTCACCCAACAATCCACTTTACTATTTCTTCATTTTCTTCAATTTCTTTCTCTTTAAATTTCTTATCCCTAATAAAGTTCTATTTCATTTCTTCATTTCTGTATGTTGATGTCAATTTATGGTTGTGTGTGTGTTTATGCATGTGTGCATGGGTGCATTTCAAACAAAAGTTTACTGTGATATTTATGAATCATAAGGTTTCATAATGGTTATGAAAGTATGAATCTTGATTTGATGATGATGATGAATTGTTGAATGTGGATGATGATGATGCATTATTTAGTATGTACAATAATCATGATAGTAATATTGATTGTGATATATATGTTGAAATGGATGATGAGGAAGATTATCATGTTTTTGAGGATGATGATGATGATGATGATGATGATGATGATGATGATGATGCATTATTTAGTGTGTAACATAATAATATTGATTGTGATATATGAGGATTATCATGTATGGTGATAATAATAATAATAGTAATGATCACATGCATTGTTGAATGTTGATGATGATGTTGATGATTCTTTTGAATGGAGTGTTCTTGTTTGACACGCAATTACTATATGTGCACCTGTGTTTGGATGTGTGAGAGGGTGTGAGTGTATTTGTCCTGTTCAACGTGTAAAATCTTGAAAAATAGAAAATTATAAAAAAAAAAGATTTGAAGATATATAAGTGACAGAAATGTTTATTTTAATTGCACAGTTTTCATATACATTTGAACCCATGTCACTCAATATGAGTCCATCAATTTTTTTAAAATTTTCGATAATTGCTAGATTTTATTAAGAAAAATTGATTTATCCACATTGTCATCTGATAATGTTGCACGTTTGTTTGTAAGAGTGTTTCCAGCACAACTAAAAATCCTTTTGGACGGTACTCTCGTTGATAGATTCGGGTACACAACGGCCAGGTCATTCCACCACTGTTATGGGTCAACATTTGTGTCTACTGGTGTTCTAGTACACTCTTTTAAGTAACTATCCATTTCCTGGTGTAATATTTGCTCTCGCATTAATGTTTTTCTCTTGTGTTTAACAAATCAAGCATCGCTGAGAAAGTCTCCCAGACTGTCGTCTTTTTTAGCCTGTTTTTCATCAGGTTCTGAACAACTGTCGTCAATTTGATCGACAGTGTCAGTCAGCTATACAGAAGGCACTTGTTTTCAACTGTCGAAGTTGCAGCTGATTGGTTACTGTGGCAATCAGGTTCGGTTTTCCCTTTGATGACAGTTGGACAGGTGCCTTTTCGACAGAATTTCTGAATAATTAACTCCAGAGTCTCACTGTCAATGAACATGTCGTGACATCGAGGGTCCAGCAAGGTACAAGTGTTGATAAATAACTGCACAGTCTCAGACTGATAACGACTGTTAAAATCTGCCAACATTTGCGATTTCATTTCTGTAATGATGGGGGGATCAAAATGGAATATTCTAAGTTGATAGGGTGAAGCTATTTCATTCACAGATTTAGTGACACATGACATGCGTTTTGTTACATTCTTTCAAAAAGCTGACTGACTTCTTAACATTGTTTCACTTTCATGTATGTTTTAACCTGAAAATTAAACTGTTCCCTCTTACATTTTGCCGATGGCGATATCACTGATCTTAAAATTTTCCACGATATCGTCATCCTGTTTTTCTAATCATGATACATGCTGATATATGATAACAGCTCTAGTAGCAACTTGTACACAAAGTGTCAATGACATAATAATTGTGCCGTAAGTCACTCACTGTAACATACCAAGGCAATAACCAGTTAATAAAATATTTTGTTTTATAACCATATGTATTTCAGTTATTGTGATATATTGTAGATATCACCATTGTGATACATCATTAATTAGTGGGTGAGGTCATCTTGTGAGAGAGAATCACATGAAGGTGACAACATATACCAGAATAAACACAAGTTACCATGGCTGTATTTCACTCTCCTGAACACCTTGTTATTATAAACATGTTAACTGTTTACCTTTCTCCTTGTGTTGGTTTTCCCTGCAATACTAGTTATAGTTTCCTTTGGGTCAGAATAGGCTAGGTATTGATATCAGTGACATATGTACACTCAACAATGATATAAATTATGGTGTGTATTCCACTGATACATCTGCTAGACATCTATATTTGGGTGTAAAAGTTGCTCCTCAGATACAATAACTGTAGCATGTGAAAAAACTGACAATTTCCTGAGAACACATATATCACTTTACTTATATCAATTTATGCTAATTAATAATACTAAGTAAAGTGATAAATGTGTTCTCAAGAAAAGTATTACTTTGTTTCTGTACAATGTATGATGTATTACTTTGTTTCAGTATGATGTATGACTTTATTTCAGTATGATGTATGACATTATTTGAGTATGATGTATGAGATATGACTTTGTTTCAATACAATATATGACTTTGTTTCAGTATGATGTATGATGTATGACTTTGTTTCAGTACGATCTATGATGTATAACTTTGTTACAGTACGATGTATGAGATATGACTTTGTTTCAGTACAATGTATGATGTATGACTTTGTTTCAGTATGATGTATGACGTATTATATAGTTTCAGTATGATGTATGATATATTACTTTGTTTCATTACGATGTATGATGTATGACTTTGTTTCATTATGATGTATTAATTTGTTTCAGAACGATGTATGATGTATGACTTTGTTTCAGTACGATGTATGATGTATTATATATTTTCAGTTTGATGTATGATGTATGACTTTGTTTCAGTACGATGTATGATGTATGACTTTGTTTCAGTATGATGTATGAGATATGACTTTGTTTCAGTATGATGTATGAGATATGACTTTGTTTCAATACAATATATGACTTTGTTTCAGTACGATCTATGATGTATAACTTTGTTGCAGTACGATGTATGAGATTTGACTTTGTTTCAGTACAATGTATGATCTATGACTTTGTTTCAGTATGATGTATGATGTGTGACTTTGTTTCAGTACGATCTATGATGTATAACTTTGTTGCAGTACGATGTATGAGATATGACTTTGTTTCAGTACAATGTATGATGTATGACTTTGTTTCAGTATGATGTATTATTTATTTTCAGTATGATGTATGAGATATGACTTTGTTTCAGTACGATGTATGACTTTGTTTCAGTACGATGTATGAGATATGACTTTGTTTCAGAATGATGTATGATTTATGACTTTGTTTCAGTATGATGTATGACTTTGTTTCAGTACGATCTATGATGTATAACTTTGATACAGTACGATGTATGATGTATTATATAGTTTCAGTATGATGTATGATATATTACTTTGTTTCATTATGATGTATTAATTTGTTTTAGTACGATGTATGATGTATGACTTTGTTTCAATACAATATATGACTTTGTTTCAGTATGATGTATGACTTTGTTTCAGTACGATCTATGATGTATAACTTTGTTGCAGTACGATGTATGAGATATTACTTTGTTTCAGTATGATGTATGATATATTACTTTGTTTCAGTACGATGTATGATATATTATTTAGTTTCAGTATGATGTATGATATATTACTTTGTTTCAGTACGATGTATTACTTTGATTCAGTACAATGTATGATGCATGACTTTGTTTCTGTATAATGTATGATGTATTACTTTGATTCAGTACAATGTGTGATGTATGACTTTGTTTCAATACAATCTATGATGTATAACTTTGTTGCAGTATGATGTATGAGATATGACTTTGTTTCAGTACAATGTATGATGTATGACTTTGTTTCAGTACGATGTATGATGTATAACTTTGTTGCAGTACGATGTATGAGATATGACTTTGTTTCAGTACAATGTATGATGTATGACTTTGTTTCAGTACGATGTATTATTTAGTTTCAGTATGATGTATGAGATATGACTTTGTTTCAGTACAATCTATGATGTATTACTTTGATTCAGTACAATGTGTGATGTATGACTTTGTTTCAGTACGATGTATGATGTATAACTTTGTTGCAGTACGATGTATGAGATATGACTTTGTTTCAGTACAATGTATGATGTATGACTTTGTTTCAGTACAATGTATTATTTAGTTTCAGTATGATATATGAGATATGACTTTGTTTCAGTACGATGTATGATGTATGACTTTGTTTCAGTACGATGTATGATGTATGACTTTGTTTCAGTATGATGTATGAGATATGACTTTGTTTCAGTACGATGTATGATGTATGACTTTGTTTCAGTACGATGTATGATGTATGACTTTGTTTCAGTATGATGTATGAGATATGACTTTGTTTCAGTACGATGTATGACTTTGTTTCAGTACAATGTATGATGTATGACTTTGTTTCAGTATGTATGAGATATGACTTTGTTTCAGTACGATGTATGACTTTGTTTCAGTACGATGTATGATGTATGACTTTGTTTCAGTACGATGTATGATGTATGACTTTGTTTCAGTATGATGTATGAGATATGACTTTGTTTCAGTACGATGTATGATGTATGACTTTGTTTCAGTACGATGTATGATGTATTATTTAGTTTCAGTATGATGTATGATGTATTACTTTGTTTTAGTACGATGTATGATGTATGACTTTGTTTCAGTATGATGTATGATGTATTATTTAGTTTCAGTATGATATATGATATATTACTTTGTTTCATTATGATGTATGATGTATGGCTTTGTTTCAGTACGATGTATGATGTATTATTTAGTTTCAGTATGATGTATGATATATTACTTTGTTTCAGTACGATGTATGATGTATGGCTTTGGAGATGACAGAAATCCCTACACAGAATCAGTGGATATCCTAGAGGATTTGGTTATAGACTACATCACAGAAATGGTAACATGACTATATATAGTAGCTGCACTGATTAATGTACTTTACATTTTATGTCACAAGATTTTCTTTAAATTATAATCATAATAACATTTGTCATAGTATAACCATTATCTCGTGATCGATGAAGTGGGCTTAAACAGGATACATTTACATATTTGTTAGTTGAAAAGAATTGTGGAGTCCTATCTTAAGGAATGAAAACAGCATTTGTCAGTTTAATTGCTTTAAAATCTCACAGACTTGTTTTAGGATTTGTAATAAATTACCATACCCATAAAGATTAATATACCTGAGGTAGAATGGGACAAAACCCACCTGAGAAAGCTTCCTATGATGTATTGAATTTTAACATTGGATGCCACTTTTGGATATTTGCAGAGAATTAAATATATTTATGGCTTATTCACCAAAAAATTGTCAAATGTGTATTACTGAAAATCTGAATCTCACATATTTTATGCTCATTAAATTACTGAAGTTCTTATGAGTAAAAGGATAAAATTCTGTCTTATTTCAATGGGTGATGTTGGAAACTTCATAACAAAGAAAATGTTAAGAAGATATTGTTTACTTTTTAACATGTCTGATTTGTACCATTTCATTGATTAGTTTGTTTTTAAAGCCTTAAAGACTAGATAAATTAAAAGCTCTTGTCCTTTTTCATGTTTCTTAGTTTTCACTGCTTCCTTTTAGACTAAAAAAGCCATGGAAGTTGGGAGACCTGGAAGAATTTCAGTAGAAGATATTATTTTTCTTATAAGAAAGGACCCAAAGAAATATTCTCGTGTGAAAGAATTACTTATGATGAGTGAAGAGCTTAGGAAAGCAAGAAAAGCTTTTGATGAAATCAAATATGCGACAGCAACGAAGTGATAACACTGGTCATCTACATAGTGCATCCAACCAACTCACAGTGCATGGATATATGGACAAGCATTCATGGTCTATGTCACTTATCATTTAATATAAAAAATGAAGTGCTGCTTTTAGAAAATATTTGTAAATTCTATCAAATACAAAGTTAAATTTTGATAAATATTCATGATTTGTTGGTATAAATAATTTTGTTCATAAATAATATGTGTTTGTGATGAATATTTACGATATGTATGAATTTATGTATGTGAATGGTATGTTTGATATAGAATGTATGGATTATTGTATGTGGATGGTATATTGAATGTATGGATTATTGTAGTGGATGGTATGTTTGATATAGAATGTATGGATTATTGTATGTGGATGGTATATTGAATGTATGGATTATTGTATGTGGATGGTATATTGAATGTATGAATTTATGTATGTGGATGGTATATTGAATGTATGAATTTATGTATGTGGATTGTATGTTTGATATAGAATGTATGGATTATTGTATGTGGATGGTATATTGAATGTATGAATTTTTTTGGTTTGGAGTGTATTGGAACGTATGAAAATACTCATTCATACTGAATTTTGCTGAAGTGAATTGTACTGTATTGTCATCAAAGTAAATGTAAAGGCTATGACAAAGTTTTTTGTGTTTTATTTTCAAACAATGAACAAAATGTGGTAATCACATAATAAAACAACACAGATGTTATACTGACCATAAAAATGTGTTTTGATATTTCATTCCAGGCATTTTCATGTTTAAACTTTGTGTGAAGTTTGATAAAAAAAATTATTAAAAAATAGAACTGT
Source organism: Ylistrum balloti (assembly GCF_031769215.1). Classification (NCBI taxonomy): domain Eukaryota; kingdom Metazoa; phylum Mollusca; class Bivalvia; order Pectinida; family Pectinidae; genus Ylistrum; species Ylistrum balloti. The sequence goes on from NW_026781895.1 coordinate 228,020, forward strand.
TGATGTATTGCGTCAAGTCAATAAATAGAGGCAGTGACCTTGATAAACCTGTCACAAACAGGAACAAACGGAGCACTACAGGTCCAGCTTTATATATATCTTGATGGAAAACATAGTTAAAAAGAATGATTACTTACAATCTGAACTTCTTAAAGCCGTTATAAATAGGTCTGCTGTAAGCCTTATATTTATTTCAATCTTATCACACAACAACCCTATTATTGCTGTAATGATATGTACATACAAAGATTTTATTGTGACATCTGATATACCGTTAATTCTGACCGACATTCCCCTATGTTGAACTGGAGAAAGATTTTACGCATTGCTTTTGTGGGATGAAAGATAAGTAGGACAGTAAATATAGCTGGAAATTTTAGTGGTGTACGATACAGGCCCTTTGTCACTCAGTTGCATAGCTTGCCTTTCATTGATGCTCCTCAAATTACTGACCAACACATGGCATTCTTCAGTAACCTGGTGCCTGTATTGGTTCCAATAGTGGTCACACATTACCAATTATGTGAACTGTGATCCCTATCATTTTCCATGATTCCTTCAGGTGAAAAAAATTTCAATTTGATCATGTTTTGTTTGTTTGGTTTGTGTGTGTGTGTGTTTTCGTTATGTAATGTTCAATGATTTGATAAAAAGAAAATCTAGCGAACTTTTGTGTCCTCATCATCATTACATGTTTGATAAACAAAATTTCTTTTTTGTATAAAAAATATATCTTTTGATACACTATTGAATATGTTATGCAGAGTTACTAGAAACTTCCAGGAGGACGATTCAACAAAAGTTGTTAAAGATCTTTATCAGTTCAGGGTGCTTCTTAATCAGGTGATCAGATTAACAGACAAGATAACCCATTGATGCTCCCGAATAAACACTAGTTCCAAAAGGGCTAATTTTGACAAAATATAACAAAGGACAATTACTCCTAATTTAAGCAAATGAGGGTTATGTTTTTTGTACACTGCACTTCTCCTTATCGAGATCTGTTTCATGTTGATACCTCTAATGGTTTTAGTGATATGATACGGACAGACACAATGGCGACTACAAGTTCTTCCTTTGGGAGCATAAAATAACCCTGCTTGTAGTTTCTTAATTAGGTAGAAAACGTGTATAGTGTATTTATAGTAAACTTATATCTTAATCCGT